>NW_003804480.1:0-3445 GCF_000255335.2 Galendromus occidentalis
TCCCTGGGAACTTCTTGAGGATTTCGGATTCCGGCATCGAGAGAAGGTTCTTCAAAGACGTCCTGCGAACCAAATATATCGATTTTGCTCCATATCTCTCCGAACTCGAGCTCCGGCTCTTCCCCGGTGCAAGTGTCATAAAGGCCAAATTCGAACCCTGGGCAGCGCCCCCAGATCCGGAAGGCCTCGTTGCTCCGATCTCTCTAGATGCGTGTGCCTCAATATTGGAAAGAATGCACGCGCGAATAATCTCATTCACATATCAGTATGATCGTTTGGTAGAGTTCGGGCCGCACCGTCCCGAAATGGATTTTGGATTGAGTTTCCGGAACGAGCGCGGCGCACTGCTCACCGTTTGTACAGACAATCGGCTCGGTCCGATTGCAAGAAATGCTTCAGTGACTGCACACTGCAGTCGGACCATGACTTTTTCGAAAGCCCGGTCGTCGCCGACATGACGTGAGCGTTTCCTTGGCAGTGTCTGTTGTCACCTTCGCCGTCGTGTTCCATGCCCAGCGAATGGCCCATTTCGTGTGCGATTATGTGCGCACTCTGCAAATCTCGGCCTTGGAGGATAGCGCACGAATGCAGCTCGTTGCACATGCCAGCGACCGCTGTCATACCGACAACATCGTTCATCCTCTCGCCCCGTTTGTTCCGAGCGTACATACTCATCGCTGCAACGAGCTCGGTTAATCGTCTTTGACTAGAATGCAATATCATAAAGAAATTCCGGTGTCTCAGTTGCTCAGAGATACCTTCTGCTCACTGCCTACCAGAGATCAGAACCGCGTAGTCCCAATGCGAGTAACTCGACTCTAAGCTATTCCGTCTAGCTTGCTGATAAATGCAGAAAGCGGTCAGATAATAATCGAAGTCTTCATTCGACGGGAGATCCTTGTAGGGAATCGAATAAAATACCATCAGATTAGAAAAGTCTCCGAACATAGAGCAAAATCATCCCTCATTATGCAATTGATGATTATAATTGACATCATGGTGCATCGTGTTAAATTTAAGTTCGGCCCCCTCAGGAGAGCATCGCTCCGAGAATGATGACGGAAACGAATCAGGTGGTCCCTCCTTGCCGTCAGACTTACTTTGGGCTGCGGATACATTATTTCGAGGTACGTCAAGGTGATGCCGACCATTCCCTTGAGGGGTTCCTGCTCGTAGGCTATTTGCAGTTGATTGATCAGCGTTAGGGCGAATATGTGGACGTTCTTGCGGGGATCGTTCGGAAACATTCTCCCGATGTGTTCGTATAGGCTTTCGTCAACGAAGAAAGCTGATTCCACTAGGGCGGTCCGAGATCTGGGCCGATACTGTCCGCTTCGGTCCTTCGAATTGCTCAAAATCTGTTGACCATGAATCCGTGGCTTGCGGGGAACTCGGAAGTCTGGCGCCGATGTTCGAAGCAGGACCCTATCCGAGGCGTCTGAAAAGATGAAGGATGATTTTCCGAACTCTATTCTAGCCATCAGGCATCCGTTTCGGGAATGGAGAAATTCCTGAGAGTTTTACCTCGGGGCACGAAGCGGAGATACGAGTCGTGATCCGATCGGAGAACGACGTGCGCATCCGGAACGCTTCCCGAATCCTCGGGCAGCGATGAGACTGCAAGAGACTCGGACAGAGCGACGAAACTCTTTGGGTAATCAGCGACCTTCCCCGTGTAGTAGCATTTCGTGTCGATTCCATAAGCAGAATCCTCGCCGCCAATCAGGAACCTCCTCGACACGAGTTTTTGACGTGAAAACGTCTTTAAAATCGCTTGGGTAGCCAGACGAATAAACTTCGTCCTCCATGCAACGAAATCTCCTGGCTTTTTGCGGCGCTAGAACTCCGTTGATACGCGGCGCCGCTGCACCGGCCGAGTGAGGAAAGAATGGAAATTCACGGGAGATCTTTCAGGTCCAGCTGGGATTTAGCTGAGGCAGGTTAGCTAAGGGTTTCCGACGCCGATTCCTGCATACCCTCGAAAAGTTCAAGATTCAAGCATGAATAGACTATTTTAAGACGAACGATGAGATATTTCGTGTCAACGAGCCGTATAGTGGTTGCTCAGAATGTCATCTACCGAGGGCGTTCACGCTAATTGAGCGAAGTCGTCAGACGAGGTGAAAAATCTGACTCAAAGAACGATCTTCGAAGGAACCGAAAGCTCAGTCGAGATTATTGACTATAACGAAGTGCCATCTAGAGGTTCCGTGGATCTCTAACTTTTGAGGTCATCGATTTGATCATGAGACCAAAGACCCGCAGCGTCCAGGCGCGGAAGCGGGAAGCTCTCAAGAGGGGGACCGATCCAGACCGTACCGCGAAACGGCCGAGAACATCTACAGAACGATCGCGGGCACGACGAGCTCGTCTTCGAGGTGCCGTAGAAAACCGCGAAGTTACAGGATGGCGAATTCCCTGAGTGATACTTTCACCGATGAGGACACTAGCGTTTCCAAAGTGTGTAACAATTGTTTCAAAGTTTGTAGAACATGTAAGATCCCACCAATTAGCAAGAGTAATGGGTTCAGGTATCCGCCGAAGCCGACACATTTACCAAAATTAGATCCCTTAACCGAACGTCTTGTCCCCCCGCGCATCCCTTTCATGCAGATTCGACGCCTGCGCCGCGATGGCTGTTATGGCATCGTCGGTCAAGTTATCAACGTACCCGTCGACGTTGAAACCATGGTACAATTACTGCCTTGGTCTCTCGATGATGACTTTGCCTTCAACGTAAATCTTAAGAAAAATATCATACACAAGTCTTCGTATCTGAGTGGATTCGAGAAGAAATCAGTTGTCAAAGCTTGGCTCGAATTTCTAGTAGATCAGCTCTTATACAAACATTAAGGCATAACTATCGATTTCGAAGGAACAACGAATTCTCTTCCCAGTGAGGAGTCTGTGGACGCCTCCGATGATGGCATAGAGATTATTGATTCGACTACGGAGTCGGATTCGGCGATGCGAAACGCGCCACAGCACACAATGATCTGGAATGAGGATCACTGTTTGGACATTGCTCCCGGTCAGCATAGAGCGCCAGAGGGCCTTCTGCATGACACCTACGCAGAGGACTTGTCCTTCCCTGCAATTTATTACGGGGTCGATCGCAGAATCGCACCCAGTGATGGCGCGAGAGTACGATCAACTGCATATACTATGTGTATGTCCGAAATTCGGAGGAAAGATAGACGCGGAGTCTCACCGCAACATGTCTTGTACATGGCCATGAAAATACTGCGCCTCCGGGTCAGGGATGGCATACAAAATATGTACCGGTGTTTGAGACCCACAGAAAGTGTGACTCGCAAAATGATCGAGGATCGTGATTTCGTCCAACGGTTGATCGAAACGAACCAAGCCTTTCTCAGAATGATTCCTAATTCCGTTCAATATTGGTCGAACAGAAAAAGAGATTTATTCGCTATGATACGTCAAC
>NW_003804481.1:0-1225 GCF_000255335.2 Galendromus occidentalis
AATAACCACTCAAGCTAATGTTATTGCTACGAACTATCCCTCGGAATCCCTAGAATGACTGGGTCTGAAGATCTGGGCACTGGATACCCGAGGAGAATGCCGGATTGCTACTGGTACTCTCCGATCCGTCTCGCCTTCGCGAGAGCTCGATAGCAAAAGAGGTGCGCAGGCGTTCGCTACCGCCGAACATCGAAGTCCGGACGTGCCTGGGCACGACATTCGCACTCGAGCAAGGCGTTTCTCCAACGGGTTCTCTCTTCATTGATATTCTCCAGGAAATACCGATGGCTATTCGCCACAGTTATAAGCAACGTGGACAGGGCTCTGCGCGAAAACCACCCTAATCGGTCACTGGGTCCACTGCTGAGAGATCCACTCCGTAATTGACTACGGAGTGGGTTCACTGTCATCCACCGTCATTCATGTTCGCAAGACCTCGCCACCGAAGGTGAGTTACACGGCTTACCGATTTTCTCGTTTTGTTTTGTCCGGTGTTCCAAGTTTTTGTGTGATTTTCCAGGCCGAGACCACCGCGGACTCCTCGGACGATTGCTTCCACAAATTCCCGTGGAAGCGCACGGTATGCAGTATTCGGAGCTTGAATGCTCACATGAGCATTTCACTCAATCAACCCCCAGGCTCCAGCAGATCTCAAATATTCAGTTTTCCCGAAATGTTCGTCTTTTCCAGCGCCGTAAGCGGTCTTTGATCAAGCGTGGGCTCCTCGAGCGGATTAGAGTGCTCGAGAGGCAACTCGCAGGAAGAGACACGGAGGTTGGCCAATTAAAAGTTCGCATTGAAGAAATATAAATTTTTGATAGGTAGTTTTGATCCCTGGATTGCTTGTTTCGATTTCATCATCCGGAGAGAAAAGTCCTGCAAGAAAGATGCCGATAGGCGCCAGTAGATCTGTTTTTATTATTGTGCGTCTGCGTGCTGAGCGCGCCTTAATTTAAACGTTGCGACATGACACTAACGACTGTCCATCAATAACCACTCAAGCTAATCTTATTGTTACGAACTATCCCTCGGAATCCCTAGAATGACTGGGTCTGAAGATCTGGGCACTGGATACCCGAGGAGAATGCCGGATTGCTACTGGTACTCTCCGATCCGTCTCGCCTTCGCGAGAGCTCGATAGCAAAAGAGGTGCGCAGGCGTTCGCTACCGCCGAACATCGAAGTCCGGACGTGCCTGGGCACGACATTCGCACTCGAGCAAGGCG
>NW_003804482.1:0-2006 GCF_000255335.2 Galendromus occidentalis
AGTTCAATGGATATCGCTATTTCAGCGATGCAGATTATGCTAGTTGTCCAACCACAAGAAAAAGTGTATCAGGCTCCCTTGTAATGACTGACTCTGGACCAATTATCTGGGGAAGCCAGTTACAAAAAACCCTTTCCCTTTCGAGCTGCGAGAGCGAACTTATCGCCGCAGTCTCAACTGTCCAGCTCATGCTGTACTTCGAGCAGATCACAGAAGAAATCGGTCAGAGCCACACTAAGACACTCTTGGTTGACAATCAAGCCACGATTTCATTGGTAAGTCAAAACCAATATCGTCAGCGAACCAAGCATATTTCGGTTCGTTATCTCTTCATAAGAGATCTTGTCGAGAGCGGTCGAATTAAAATTCAACACATTTCGACTCAAGATCAGCTCGCAGATATTTTTACCAAGGCCCTAACAAAAGCAACTTTCCAGAAGCTCAGAGGCCTAATTGGTATCTCTGCCCATTAGTAAGCATGAAACTCGCAATCACAGTACTCATGATGATGATCATCAGGGAATCGAAGGCTTACTTCGAGTACGAGCGAGACTGTGACAAGGCCTGCCAGCTGAGACACCGGAGCTGTGGAATCGAACAAACCGAAAAGGGAGGATTTACATCCTCCTGTTTCGATGCACTGGCTGCGTGCATCTATCATGCATCACCCACAATGGCGTGTATCTCACCCCACCATGTGACAGGTGGAAAAGCCATTTGGGACGCATACAGCGGGTGGATTCATACCACAACGACTCCGACTCCAAGCACCAAAAGGCCAACTACCACAAGGTCACCAGAGCCGATACCGGCACCTTCTGGCAGAAATCTCAAATGGTGGATTTCTATCACCTTCCTATGCTCAATCATCACTGCGCTAAGTGGCGTGATCTACTTCCTAGCCTTGAAACTAAAACACCTGGGATACCAGGAAATCGAGCTAAGGAACAGAGCATTCAACGAGCTGGAGGATGAGGAACTCTGAAAAATCAAAAACACTAGAGAGAAATTTCTCTTGTATCCTTTATCGAAAATTTCGCTAATCACTCCGAGTAAACGGGCCGGTTGGGGCACAGTTGTTCTGCCCGCCGCTGATTCCATGGGTGCTCCCATGCTATAGGAGCCAGCCTGACCGTCACGGTCATACTTGCCGGCGGAACTGTGGTCTTAAGGAAGACGCACACTGGCGCTCCGTGAAACAGCAGCCCCTCGACAACTCTTTCTCGTCTCAGTTTTCTCAAATCAACGACGAGCGTCGATACCGTCCGTCGGAGTCCGATCACTAAACCACGCAACAAATTACTAAGATAATTGTTTTTAGCAAGACAGCATAGAGGAAGGCAAAGAGGACGAAAAACCCACCGAGGCAGACCGTCAACACAATGACCATCACGGCCATCACGGCTCCCGCAACAATGCGCTCCCGGGGGATCTCACACCCACAGCGGGACAGCACTCCCAACTCAGCTCGATGAAGTTCGAGCGAGTCTCGTTTCGGCTGTATGGCAAATTGTACCTTCGATCTCTGTAAGGAATGGACTCCCAATGTAGGGAGAACAGTATATCGAGGAGTGGAGCTAATTTAAGGAACAGCCAACATTCGGTGAAACCTCACGCTCTCGCTTGTTGTGGCTTTTCCGGTCTTCACGGCCTTCACGGCTTTTACAGCCTTAGCGGCATTCTTGCTCCTTGAGCCTCCTTCGGATACCTTCATGGACATCCTTTTTCCCTTTCGGCCTCGTCGTTTCCCTGACTCAGGAATACGAAATGACAATGGAATCATTTCCCCTTTTATACAAGTTCAGAGGAAGAATTTTATTTTGTCAGTTTCTCTAGACTGGCAGACTGCTCGGAAATCAATTTCTCCATTTGCTCCTTACGAGCTACGCATTCCGGACGGTTGCAGGGCCTGGGTGGTGAGCGCTCTCTAAGCGCCTGTTCTCGATACGGGCGGCGCGCTTCAGCATCCATGTCTGGCCATATGAGCCCAGCGACATCAATAGCTT
>NW_003804483.1:0-1742 GCF_000255335.2 Galendromus occidentalis
GCTTATATATGTATTCAAGGTACAGCACTCAGAGTCCCAAACACTTCTTCGAACATTCCGCAGTAAGGGAGAAAATGTTGGAAACTTGCCCTCTATAGGACAATAACTTTCCATTGTTTACTGTCTAGAATCTTCTCGAAGTTTATGATAAGGATAATTGCACCAACTTGGTTGCCAAGACTCTGATTATTCATGTTTACTGTCACAACATCGTTAACTCTGTACCATTATATTTTCTGGAACTAATTTCCTCTGTACGAGCCTATGGAGCTCTGATGGTATAAAAGCACCTCCGAAATAAACCTCAGACACAGATTCTTCTGTCACACGCAAACCCTGCGTCCTCATTCCTGAGAGCATCTTCCCTACGAGACCTCGCCCCTCGGAGATCATCTGAACCCTGTGCCGAACCAACTCTAGACTCTTGGACCGTGGACTCCTACTGACTGAGCACCTTCTCAGTGAGCCAACGCTCAGGATCCTCACGGATTCCCAACAGTTTTGCCTCCGCGTTAGGGATGCGTCCGATGCCAGGCTTGGTGATGTTCGGATATTTCTTGAGTAGGGTTTCAGCAGCGCTCTTGTAGGATGATTCTTGAAGTTGATGACATTTCACCGATGGTACTGGAGCAATCATGGAGTTGATGTCCAACGGGAGTTCTCTTAGCCATGCTCTGCCCAGCAACGTTGGGAATGAAGAGTCCTCCATCAGATACAAACGGAGTTTCTTCTCACAACCACCATACGAAACGGGTATTTCCGCGTATGAGTGAGGCTGGAAGTTTTCGCCTGTTGCTGTGCTGAGGTGCAAGTCGATCTCCTTCAACTGTTCATGCGGCAGGACACGACGGAACTCGCAGAGCGTCATGGTAGAGATTTCACTGCCTGTATCCACCTCCATCGAAACGTCTTTGTTAGCGATTGAAACGGAAGCGAAGATCGGGTTCCTCGAACTGATGCTATGAAGTTGGTGTTCTTCGAAGTAATGGTGCCTCGATCGCGACTTTCTGCACGCTGATTGTAGATGGCCAACGAGGCCGCAGGCATCGCAAACAGTAGAAATGTGTCGACAAACGTTTGCTAGATGAGAAGCATCGCCGCAGCGGTAACATGCTGGCGATGAGTTGCTCTTCTGAGAAGTAGACGGTCGATTCGGCAACACCGATTTCCGATTGATTTTAGTCCTGTAACTCGAACGCCTCTTCGGTTGAGAATTCACCTTGTGAACAGCCGATTCGCCGTGAGATGGAGCGACGCCGGTCAGGCTTGCTGTAGCGTTTTGATTTGATTTGATTTATTGGTACACATTTGCGAGCGGGGCTGCGTAAACAGAATGAAGTAGATTAGCAACAGTGTGCGATGACAACGGTAAATGGCGGTGGGCATTGGTAACAAGGTAAATGACTTAGCGAACTACTGTGACTGTAGCAGGTGGGCTTTACAGAGACGCTTGAATAAGTTATAGGACGCAGCGGCCCTTGGGTCAGAAGGTAAGGCGTTCCACGTCACGGGAACTAGGTAGCTAGGGGCGGACTGAGCGGCGACGGCTCGGAGGGGCGGCACCAGTAATTCACTGGGATCATGGCGGCGTGTAGAGATCACCGGGCGCCGAGGAGAGCATAGGGCAGGGGGTAAACGACGCGAGAAACTCCGGTATGCGAGGCAAGCAACGTGATAGGCGTGGAGCTGTGACACGAACAGCACCTCAAGAGAAGTGACGAGAGCTGACGCGTGAGCGCGAC
>NW_003804483.1:4112-21620 GCF_000255335.2 Galendromus occidentalis
CGAGCCGCAAGCGGCCCCTTCCGGAATTCGCGTTTTTCGAATAATTAATTAGCTACTGGATGATCCATCGACGCGCTGGATGCGGCCCGCGGGCCGCGTTTGGCCCGGCCTCCTCTCCGATACACTTGGATGATATTCTCCAAAAACTCTATCGAGTTGATTTCTGTTGCTAGGGCCGGAATGAACGACGACTCGGGAGTGTCTATCAGGCGTCTCAAAGCGATGATGTGTCAAGTCCCTCCTCGGAGACTTCTTGTCGCATTCATGCGATGTGACTATGTTGGCGCACAGAGAATGCCCTGCTAGGATCCCTTCGCATTTGGGTCAGAAACGCTGTCGGCCTCGTGTCGTTTCGAGTTTCGAGTATTCAAGCATCACGGTTGTGCTTGGAGTCACGATGGCGTCTCGGAGAACGATTGCCGATGAAAATAGGAAGTTTAATAAGGAATGGACAGTGAAGTACTTCTTCGTGGAAATCGATGGCCGTCCGTGCTGTCTAGTGTGCAGGAAATCACTCTCCGTCTTCAAGGAGTATAACTTAAGGCGGCACCAGGAATCGATGCACCCGGATGAAGAACTCCTATCAGCTACGGAAAGGTTACTACGAGTCCAGGAATTGATGGCCTCGCTATCTGTCGAGCAGCGAGTTTCCTCGGAGATAGATCGTGAGAAGGGTGCGACTCGGGCAAGCTTCTTCGTGGCGCAAAAGATAGCATCTACAGGACACGCCTTCGGGGACGGAGATTTCGTGAAAGAATGTACCTCAATCATAGCTAAAGAAGTGTGCCCAGAATCTTTCGCGAAATTCGCTGAGGTGCCGATGCCGCTCTCAAGGAGGACAATTACGAGACGAATCGGAGACATCACAGCGAATGTCGAAGAGCAGCTTGCAAGAAGAGCAAAATTCTTCTCGAATGGTGGTCGATAGCCATGGATGAAAGTACCGACGCCGTAGATACGGCTCAACTATTGATATTCATCCGCGCCGTAGACTCGCAAATGGAAATTCACGAGGAATTAGCGGCCCTGTGCCCCATGATGGGGACCACAACCGGTCGCGATATCTGTGAGGAAGTATTCAAGGTGCTGGCCAAGCACGAACTCCCGTTGAACAAGATACCCGGTTGTTGTACTGACGGGGCACCTGCCATGATTGGCCGCCGCAACGGAGCAGTTGTCCTCCTCGAGAAGAAGATGAATGCGACGTTCTTGAAGTACCATTGTATCGTACATCAGGAAGCACTTTGCGCGAGGGTCTTCAAGTGCAAGCCAGTTTTGTCGGTGGTCACCGGAACAGTGAATTCGATACGCTCGCGTGCATTGACTCATCGTGCGTTCCGCGCTTTCCTGCAGGATGTTGAGGCTGAGTTCGGAGACGTACTCTACCACGCAGAAGTTCGGTGGTTGAGCCGGGGAAGAATGCTCGATCGCTTCTTCACGCTGCGATCCGAGATTCTGAGTTTTGCGCGAGAGAACGGAAGTTTTGCGAATGAAATTGCGAATCCTGAGTTCTGGCAGGACATCGCTTTCCTAACAGACATCATGTCTCACATGAACGAACTCAACCTGAATTTGCAAGGCAAGAACAAGTTTGCTCCAGACCTCTACTTCGAAGTGAAATGCTTTGTTGGGAAGCTTAAGTTATTCATGTTCCATCCCACGACGGGGAACCTCGTCCACTTTCCAAGGACAAGCATGGTGCTAACGGACCCCACCGAGATCGAGAACAAACGAAGCGTCTCGTGAAAAAAGCTCCCTAGTCGCACCCAAAATCGTCTAGAGGAAGTAGTGATTCGATATCTCTTCGTCGCGGTAACTCACGCGGATAGTGATGAAGTTGCGAAGTACCGTTTGGGAGGAACGCTGGAACATCACGACTATGCTCACATATTCAGATCTCAGCCACAAGCTATCTTTGTCAAGAAAACATCGAGGGTAAGAGATCGGACTTAAGCACTTTTTCCGTGAAAAGCCCGCCCGACGAGCAATTTATTGAGGGAATTCGAAGAAATACAGTACGAAACCGGCCACAAAACTCTACTTGATGTTTTATCGCCTTGAAATACAGCCCAGAGCAGACGTGAAGTAGTGGCGCTTAACGCTTCATGCTTCATGCTCTTCCGCATTTTCACTCTCGAAGTCGTCTACAGGTTTGATTGATTTGTAGAAGTTGGATTCACGAATTTCCTCATCTACATACTGTAGGAGCGCGTCGATATCATTTTTCTTTGCTGCTTTCACGGGCAAGAAGTCGTTCCCGATGTCGGTCGGCGTGAAGCGCGCATGACGATTTCCCCCAGGCTTCAGGAGGGTCAGGGGTGTCCACATTCCGTCGACTGAGGTTCGTGACTCAGGGTAGTTATTGCGCCGAAAACGTATCGACCTGATCCTGCTGATTGGAATCTTCTTTGCTCTATCACCGCAAGCGGTTTTATAATCTTTATTTTTTACCACTTCGATATCCGGTATTGATTCGAGAGTGGAAGATAGCGGAAAGTTGAGGTTGAGAACCTTGAATGGTTTAGAGATGCGGGCTTCCTGGATTATCTGTATCCAATCCTCTGGGCGAGGAATCTTAGTGACCTTCTGCTTCCGCTTCTCCACCAGAGCGAAATCCCGGTCCACGGGCATGTAAGAATGCCCGGGTATGGGATATGTCACGAGGATTTCGTTGAAAATACCACGAGCGCACAAATTATCTAGATACACAAACAGGAATTGATTTTTATTCTGAGCGTAGCAATTATCACAATAAATGTAGAGCTCCTTACATTCAGGGGACCTGTGCGCCGTCAGGAAGTGGTCCAGCATGGATATCACTTCGTTGGGTCCTTTGTGCCCGAAGTGTTCGCTGTACACATACATGTGCATACATGTGTTTGAATGTTGTGGATGCCGGAGTTGTAGATCCAGAGCTGTCTCTTGTAATATTCCGGACCGGCATTTGTGACGGGGAGAGCAAGATTTTTTTCGTAATCCATGCAGACAACAAGTTTACGCGGATCGAGTGCTCCTGCATGAGTCGCCAAACTATCGTAAAACGACTGAGCATCTGCTAAATGCGAATCCCTGTCTCTTTCCAAAGAAGCGACCACCGCTGTGTCGTTCTTCCGCTTCGCTGCCGCGATTTCGTGGTGGACCTTCTCACACCTTTCGCAGATGTCGCTCCTCTTGGCTCCGAAGTATACTCGGCAGTTCTCCTTCACGACTTTATTGAAACTATTGTAGCACATGGGGTGCCGGGGGAATTTTCCTGAGAACATACGGTGAAGTTTGGCCATAGTTAACTCCGGGTTCAGATACTTCCTTGTCTTTTTCGTCAACTTCGAGTAGTGACTCTCCCTACTTGGGAGGGAATCGACCCAAGCGATGATATCGTCCCTCGCCACCTCACTGATTCTGTGCGGTCGATTCAGGTGGAGACCTCTCCTATCGATGGCTGTTTCATCTCGAGAGTCGGCGTCTGTAACCTTCCTCCTCAACTAGGGGCGGTTAATATCCAGTACGGAGAGAAAAGCTCCTCGACAGATCTCGTATTCGATGCCCTTGGCTTCAACAACATACTGGTAAACGCTCCGCTCGGCTCGGGCTCCTTGAGTGGCTTTTCGTCTTTGCGCTGGTCTCGGTCTACCATAGCCTCGTAAGAAGGTAGTCTGCTCCGTAGCGGAGAGTGAGTGATACTTATCGTAGACAAGCTCTCGGGCTTTCCTCGGAAGGCGAAGATCGCAGTCGCACCGGCACCTTCCGAGCTCTCGAGGACCCTCCCTGGAAGGCTCATTTCTGCTGTGGGAAGCCATTACTGCAGGGAAACGTGGTGGAGACACTGACAATCGCTTGATTGACGGTGATGAGCGAGACCAGACTGATTAAGGATGGTGGACACTGAATCGAGAAACACCACGCGGAGTCGAGCTCAACACGCAACGGTTCCAATAGCAGCGGCAGCGTACGACACGTATACAAGATAAACTCATCGTCAATTTCAAAAATCAGACTCTGCGCGGGAGAATAACGGACAAAACAACGAAGTAAGCCCAGCGCGATCCGCTGGAAGAGCGCGGAAAAGTCAGAATGAGACCGCTTCCCGCCCTCCAAGATCGACTTGGGCACTTCTTTCTTGAAAATCCAATCTCGCAATGAATGGATACCGCTTTCGCAGGGCGATATGCTGAAAGAATTCGTCAGAATCCTTCAAGTGGGTGATACTTAGTGCAGTACAGACTCGATTCGAGCAATCATCTCATTTTTTTCAAAAATGTCACTTAGGACCATGCTCCATGAAACGCTTCAAATGCGCTCAATTCAATAGAGATCTTGAGGAGCTCCTGGGAGAGTTCAGCAATCGATTTTCGGATTTCTACGATTCAGAAGCTGACTTTCAGCTATTTGCTGATCCTTTCGCGGTCGATGTCACTACAGTACACCCTTTGCTCCAACTTGAGCTAATCCGGCTTCAGAACAGCTCTCTGCTGAGAAACAACCACAGAGAGGGTTCTATCGTCGAGTTCTACAGGTCACTTGAACGTAGCTCTTTTCCCCACATGGTCGATCTTGCTATGAAGCAAATGTCTCTATTCGGGAGTATATATTATGTATATATGTGAGCAGACTTTCAGTCTCATGAACTTGAACAAATCTCGTCTGAGATCGAAACTCTCGGACCCTAATCTGGAAAATGTTCTGCGAGTGGCTACGACTAAAGAGCCCGCAATCGATGAACTTGTTAGGAAGATGCCAACCAATAAATCGCACTGAATTCGCATTGCCTCAAGGATGGTTTCCTTCATCGCAGCGGGTAATTCTACGCTAGGAATACCATAGAAACTATATCCTCCGAGAGGGCCGCACTGCGGCTCGTGAGCCGTAAATTGCGGCCTGCGGGCCGCGCGAAGTTGCCCACCCCTGATCTAGAGGAAAGGATTTCGAATTTGTGCAGTGATCTAAGGGAACGGGTGTTGATGTGCAGAATGTGGAAGAGTGGTTGGGATACGAGTCAGTCAGCGGTGGAGGGAGACGCGGGGAGCTCCGGATCGGGTGCAGGCGAAGAGCTGAGAGGTAGAGTTGAACATTCCGCCACCAGGGGAGAAGAGGACACGGAGGCGAGGGACGGAGAGCCGGGCAGGGCATGGGAGACTGGTGAGGCAGAGAGATCCGGAATCGCTGCGAGGACGGTGTCGGTGAGGCGCTCCTTGTCCAGTCGACCACGGAAGATTTTGAAGATAGCCCCAGAGGGCCACACCGAAGGGTCCAAGAGTGAATCCGAACTTTCCCTAGGGATCGTGATAGCGAAAGAAGCGAAGTCCCTACGCTCATCACCGATGAATCTAGCCACCGATGAGACCCCAGGGCATCTGGAGAGACAGTGAACCAAAACATCCGAGGTTGTAGTGGATCTATCCAGCCTAGACACGAAGATTATGATTGATCTGTAATGAGTAGTGGGTCGGGAGGGACCAGAACGCCCGACGGCCGCAAGAGGGACGCCGGCGCTACCGGTGGCTTTTGTGTAAGAGATGGGGAACGAAGAGCCATCCAGAGTAGCACGACGAGGACCAGAACGAGGGGCACTCCGGGGGGCGCCCGAGACATCCGTGCCCAAGGACACTGGCGAAAGCTCACGAGTCGGCTCCAACGGTGCAGGCTCGGCTCTAGGGACGTGAACAGGCGAAGGATTCGAGCGGAGACCACAGTCAGCGGCATCCCGAGTCACACCCGCATCAGCGAGACGACGAAGCAGATGGGAATTTCGGGCCCTGAGAGTCTCGATTTCAGCCAGAGCAGCATCCAGACGGCTCCCCAGATCGTCACGAGTCGAGGCGCTCGGTGGAGGGGGCCCCACAGGGGGACAGGCCCTATCCAAATGGCAGTCGAGTCGGTTCGTCACCCTCGCGTAGAGCAGGCTTTTTATTGCTCAGACGCATGCAGAGCGTTCAACAATGTCTGCTCACGGTAGCAACACGGACAGCCGTCGACCCTGTCAATGCGGAGGAGTACACTCGAGCACCTGAGGCAGACAACGAAGGTGTCATCAGGCGTGAGGGCCCGGAAATCAATCAGGGAACGAGAAGGTGAGCTGGACGCAGGGAGCTCATCAGCAGCAGCACTCCGACTGAGGGAAGATGTTGTGTAAATAGAGTCTTCGAGCCCGGACACAGTCACAGTTTGGAGTGGTGTGTGGGATCGGGGCCCTGAGCACGAGGCACAGCAAAATGTAAAGTCCAAACCCTCCCGTTTCAAACGGCTCACTCAGACACAGGTCGGAGATACAGGTGCGGTGGGTGTTCGATCCGCAATCGGTGCAGGAGATAGGCTTGCTATTCCAATGGAATCCGCGCTGGCAGGCTGGGCAAGTCTCACCCGGCGGGAGCTGGTGCACCATTTGACGTAACAGCGAGGAGATTGGTAGAAAAAAACACACGCGGGCCACGGGGGATGGTCGGCAACGAAGGTGATAGGTGAAGCACAGAAAACAGGGGCAGCGAGGCTCCGAGGTCCAAAAAAAAACGGACAACGGGACAGAGCGAGCCAAAACACAGCCGTCTGTCGGGAGAGCAAACAGCTGACAGCGTTTTGCACCATCATCACCGCAGCGGCCAGGTTGGAGACGTAATCGAGAGTTTTGAAGTTCTCCTCGTTCTCGGCTTTCATCAGAAGGTTCTGAACGACAACTCTGTCGCTTAGTCCTTCGATGGATTGCTCGATGAGTCGCTCTTCGAGTTGAGCCGCTGAGAAGTTGCAATGGATCGAGGCGTGACGTAAGCGGTTCTCGTAGTCAGCAAACGACTCACCGGAGTTCTGTTTCACTTTTCTGAACTGGCTTCTCTCGGAGAATTTGTTCTTCTTCGGTTCGAAGATCAGCTTGAGAGTGGTCACGATTTCAACGTAGGTGACGTCCTTGATCTCTTTCTGAGGTCTTAGGCGGTCATGAAGTCGACGGTAGCCTTCAGCTCCCACAAACGCAAGAATCGCGCGTTTTTTCTGATGTCTTCAGTGACACCTTGCAATTCGAGATCATTTTCTAGTCTGTCGACCCACTGACTCAGGCTTTCATTTTGCGGTTTGAACTCTTGGAAAATCGGGATCCCAGGACTCATTGTAGTATCACTTGAGAAGGTAGTGCCGGTACGCGCGAACGAATGCAAACTAGGCAGCGAATGATGAAACGCGAAGTTGTCGGAAGTTCTTCTTCGATCAGTTATTAGGTTTCGTAGTAACACCTAAGAAGAGCATGCACGGTAAGGAAGGTACGTCTACATTCGTCTATGGCTGACAACCAACTGAAATGTCAGTCCGTATGTTTATTATTGGGAATAGGGTCTGCAACGGAAGCAGCGCGTTATTTGAATCCCTAACAGAAGATATATCCAATCAGAGAAACGCCGTAGAGGAAGAAATTCCCAGTGTGAGCATGGCGGTCAATAATGATGACATTCAGGAAATCATGAACTCCAGTTCAATGAGCGCCGTCAGACGCAGAGAAAACATCATGGGTAGAAGCGAATATTGCGCTCTGATGAGACAAACGAATGCCGAACAACGTGAGCTGCTCCTGGAAGTAATTCATCGGTTGCATGAACCCCACCGAAAAGCAATCCAAGTTTTTCTTACGGGACCAGCTGGTTGCGGGAAGTCATTTACCCTCAAAGCGTTGATGGAAACCTACAACCGGTACACTCAGCAACACAATTCACTGAATAATGCGTACATTGCTACGGCAACAACCGGGAAGGCGGCGGTCGGGCTGAACGGTGTCACGGTGCATGCGGCTTTCCATCTAACGATTCCGAGGCAGACGCATGATCTTCCATTCGAAACAATACAGACCTATCGTCATCTACTCAGGAATGTGAAAGCTGTCATCATTGATGAAATCAGTATGTCTGGTTCCCACCTTTTCCAAGCGGTCAATCCCCGATGGCAAAAAATGACCGCGGATTTCGAAATGAATTTCGGCGGACTTGATCTATTTGCCTGTGGAGATTCGAAGCAGCTTCCGCCCGTCAATGCCGCACCTGTTTTTGTGCGACGAAACAAACTATTGGAGGAAACTCTCTTTTGTGGCTGTCTTCAGATTACTATCCCTCGAAGACGGTCGTGCGCCAGAATGATGAAAGCTTTTCTTCCCTCTTAAGAAAGATTGGCAGCGGCGAGAATTTGTCGACCGAAGAAACAGCAATCCTTCAATCGAGATTCAGACCGCGCGAATGGTGCGACGCGAATCTTTCCGGTGAAGCTGTGAGACTTTTCTTCAGTAACAGTGACGTAGATGATAACAATACCAAAGCTTTCCAGAGTTTACGGAAATCATAATGCATAATGGCTCCGGATTCTTATGAGGGTTACAGAACGGAAACTGAACGGAAAATATATCGTATGAAAACGCGAGATACAGGCAATCTCCCCTATGTTGAGAGGTTCAGTAAAAGTTTCCCATACATGCTGAATGCTGACCACCAATGTCGATGTCGAGGACGGCTTGGTGAACGGCGCCATAGGCATTTCCCGCTACCAGAGCGTACGTAGAGTGGCGGATTCTAGACGAGTTTGGTTGGAATTTGACAACGATTACATTGGTCGTAGAATCAAACTCAAGTTCAGAGCTCACGTGCAATGCAAGTCGAAAACATTAAACGAGCAATGGGTTCCGATAGAGCTACGGTCGGTCACTATCAACCTTCCGAAGAAAATAAAATGTCGTCGCCTACAATTTCCCTTAGCGCCAGCGTGCGCTCTGACGATATACAAGTCTCGAGGGGGAACATTTGCGCAGATCGTCTATGACTACCACAAGAATCATAAACAACAGCTCGTATACGTTGCCTTGAGTAGAGTGACATGCTTGAAAGGATTGTTCCTCACGAATTGTGATGCCGACTTCACCTTCTATCACGCTATATGTCAAATAACGACATCGAAATGAATATCGACGATTAGAAAGACATCGCTCACGGACAATAAGCACGGATCTTACAGAGTTCCTCGACACTAAACCATATGGAGAATCTTCCGTGGTGGTTCTGAACCTTAACGTACAGAGCTTAGAGACACATGCAGAAGACATTTCAACTGATCCGATTCTATCGCGTGCGGACGTTCTCGCATTAAGTGACATTGTGAAACATGGGTAAATCCAGACACAGCTACTCTCCGGATCAAAGGCTTCAAATCTATTCTCCAAACGCCGTGTCGAAAAAGAGCAGGAGGTGTCAGCATGTACACACGGAGCTTCGTCGATTCCGAGGTAGTGGAAGAGAGAACAGCTCAACTTTCCGACGAGCAAACCGGAGCCCATCATGTTGACATCGGCAGGGTGATCATCAGACTAACCGATGGAAAAGAGTTCACACTAGTCGCGCTTTACGTATGTACATCAACAGACGGCATACAGAGATCTCTAAGACCGCACTAACGAGAAAATTACGGGGGGACAACAAATTGCGAGATGGTTAGGCGCCGCTAGTTGTTATGGGAGACTTTAATATATGAGAGAATGATCGACCGAAATTGGAAAGATACTTCGAGAAGCATTATGCAATGAAACCAGGTAACGATAGAGCCTAAAATACAACTCTCGGCAATACATGCATCGACCTCACTTTCTATCGACACATGGAATTAGGCTTTCTGAGATACGTCGCGTGTTTTACCTATCATCGCCCCATATTCCACAGACTTCATGTAGGATAGATGATGAAATCGAACAAGGTAACAGCGACTGAAAGCAAGCTATCAAACGCGACATCACGACCATCGGTCTCGTGTTCCGTAGCTACGGTAGGCTATATCAATAAGCACCTAACCCCGAGAAATGAGGTCCAAACGCGGAGGGTCATTACCGCGCGATACTTCCGGGACGCACAACTGAATCACAGAGAAATAAGGGAGGAAAGATACATTTGATGAGACATAAAATGAACTCCGAAAAAAATATAAAACCAGTTGCGAACGTATGCTCGACTCTCAGTCGGAAAAACGAAGCGCCGAACGATCACAGAATGGCAAAACAAGCAACCTCGTCAAAACCATCAGTCGCAAAACCGGGCGCGCAGAAGCGGAAGAAAGGCGAATACGGAACCCACATTGACAATTTGAGCCTTCGCAGGACCATACGATAACACTTGACGTCAAAAACATCTGATAGATTCGAAAGACGAAGGACCACATCCCAAGATCCCGAAACAGCTAGCCGACCTGCAGCTCGATAAAGTAGGAGGAATCGTCAAGGGCCGCGACAAAACGAAAACGCCTCTGAGATTCTGGGAAAAAAACGAGCAGGAGGAGGACAAGATCTTTTCTTTCATCATTGTGGACGCATCCAGTGAGATAAATATAGTTGTCTCTGGGGCTAAATGCGACGAGCTTCACGGGAAAGTGGCCGTCGGGCACTGTTACGCCGTGTCAGCGTTCAAGTTGAAGAAGAAGAACCCGCAGTATGATACGACGAAACACGACCTGGAGATTCAACTCACGAAGGTATGGGTACAGCTAGTATTGCGTATAGCCTTACTCACCAAAGAGATCATACCGTGCTGAATCAAAAAATTCAGCGGGTATGAAGACATCATCGATGCGAATTTCAGATTTCGAAAGTTGTGGAGGTCAGCGGCACTGGTCTGCCGGAAAACGCAAGGAATTTCATAACAATTGTGGAAACAGAAAAAGATAATCAGCTTGAGTCTGTGGAATGAGCACGGTAACATTCTGGATGGGATGGAGAGCCGCTGCGTCGCCCTACAGAATCATCGTATAAATCAAGGAGTTCAAGGGAAAACGAGTCCTGACATCAAGCAGCAACACGCAAGCAAAAGTGAATCTTGATGACGAGGATGCACGAAAATTGGAATCCTGGTGGATCGATGAGGGAAACGAAGAAGAGTTCGAGGAAACGCGGTAGATCACAAACGACCTAGCGACCGGACAAAGGGAAAATGTGCTGCCAGACACTCAAGCACTAATGGATTGAAGCATCCCGTCTCGAAAAATAAAACTTCCATTTCAATTATAATATCATGCACATATACTTGAGAGACATGAAGTTCATTCCGACAATTTACATAGAATCGGAATGAACCTATTCTCCGGCATCGATTCGATCCTTCTAAGGGTGTCGATCATTCTGGCCAGATCTAATATATTAATCTCGGCCGACATTCCCATCGCGCGAGCGGTGTGCACCCATCAGCCCGAATACCCATTAGCCCGAACGCTGAGTCGGACCCCCCTTTCTCAAACAGTCCCGCTAAATTGGAGGGTTGGGGGTTTGGAAGATCGAGGTTGCGAAGCACGAACGTGCTGCGTGGTCTGGTGGAAGATCTCTCGGTCTTCTTGCTAATGCACCAACAAAAATATTTCTCTCCCTTACTCTTATCGACCTCGTACATGAAGTCATTGGCCCTGAAGAGAGGATTCTTCCTGGCCGATGGGATCTCATGGACACTCAATCCCATGCTCGCTTGGACTTTAACTTGAAACGAGTCTCTGAGCCAGGCAAGGAACGATGCTCTCTATCGGACTATAGGGAAAATAGAACGCTGATATGCTCCCCTACGGAGGGATGTGAAGTCGCTTCATCCGCGTACATCGCGTTCTATCGCCAACCATAACTAGAAGGAGGCGATTCCCCATCGAGCTGCCTGCCGACTTCCTCATTCATGCATACAATGGGAAGAGACTGCGGCTCCTCCCGCATTAAGAGGAAATCTGAGTTATTGGTCCAATATATACTTAAGGCCTAAAAAATCCGCTTGTCAGAATACAGATATGAGAACCCCAGTTCAGCGGGTTTGCTTGAGAGAGGGAGGTCCGACTCAGCGTTCGGGCTAATGGGTGTTCGGGCTGATGGGCTGTAATCGCGCGAGCCATGGACGGCATTGCAGTGAAAGGACTCACCTGCTCGTGGATTGAAATATGAGGGGGAAAAGAAACCGTATTCTCTCAAATAGTGGGGCATGCCCCGTTAAAGTCGAAGCTCTACGCATACCGCATTCTCAAAAATAGTGCTACATTCCCCGACCCGTCTAGGGTAATTGAGAATACGGTATGAATACAAGACCATTCATAGGACGCGATCGATTTCCTACAACAAAGTTGGTTCTTCATCAACCGTGGAAGAGATCGACATCGGTGACCAGGTCGACTTTCCAAGTCTCGATGATTCCCCCAACCGAATCTTCCGGAGGATTGAAGGACAAGGCTGAAGAACATGAACCGCCCCAAGACCAGCCCCAATCAAATCCGTCGCTCGGTATGGATCCACCAACCGACGTCCTCGGCACAGCCGAGGACCCTCTCAGCGCGGATGTCCCCACCGACCAAGACCGAACAAATCGATTATTTCAAGAGGCACCTTTGTATCTTCACCCAAACCATAAGGGTCGCCTATCATTCTTCATCTCTGGAGTAGGAGAGACCAAACGTGGACCGCAGCGGAAATAGGGAGGGCCGTTCGGAACCACGGTGTCATCCAGACAATCACGAACATTCCTGTCGTCATCGCCGTGGAGGACCATGGAGATGGAGTGAGAAAGGTCCAGAAATAAACAAAGCGGAGCTTTCCCTCGCACCTTTCTCCTTCCCCGAGATCTCGGGCGCTTCCGCGTCGAGATGTCGGAGAGACACACGCACGTTGGAAGCAGCCGCGATAGGATCGCTCTCGTTCCGGCGTTGGGCTTCGGCGTAGGGAAAGCGACCGCAGTTACGATTGATTTTTCTGTGTCTTGGTTCTCTAGTGTCGGACTAAAACGAATCGCCCTCGATTCGTAACATTGGTGTCAGAAGACTTCAAGAACTCGCGACCTCGCGATTCACCTCTCCAGCCAGTCTTGACAATCGTCGACCTCGGCGATCACCACGTGCCCTCACGACTCACCGACCTCGGTGGAGGAAAAATCACCGACCCCGGTGGAAAAATTCATCCCCTCATCCGTGTGAAGTTTCGTGCAGGCTTGCACATCCCCCATCCACGAAAACCTGCGGATTTTTCGTCTTGATTTCCCACATTTTCGGATTTCGCTCACGTCACGCTCAGTCCAGATCCAGGCTACTTACCCGGATCCGCCGTAAAATCCTTCGGCTCGTGACCCCCACTCCCACAGGCAGCGATCAACACCAGCCAGCCACCCCGGTTCCCGTGTATTTCGGATACTTCGGCTCGTAACCAATCCGCGCCCAGCAGCCTTCGTCGGCTATCGTCTCCCAGTCCTCAAGGGAAATGCCCCACAGCGAAGGAGCAACATCCATCCCGGGCCCGAGCGGTGAACAGAGCCAGGACCCTCCAAGTGACATAGATGCCAAACCACCCTCCGTGGCTCTCTTGAAAAACCAGATCAGGGTGCGTCCCTCCCAGCTCACCCGAATTAACAATAGGGTAGCGTCCGTCCTCGCTAATCAGATTCCGCAGGAGTACGACGATATCGTCACCCTAGAAGCAGAGCTCAACCAGGTACTCGAAAATTATACAAATCTCTTCGAGAAATGGCAACCATTTTTGGAGGTCGACCCCGACCCCAAGAAAATGGACGAAGAATTTGATGAGCACATCAGGTACGACGCCGAGTCAGGGGATAACCTCGCTAGCCTTCGCAATCGCCTCAGCTCGATGAGGCGAGAGCTGGGCATCCCTAGCCCCCTCCTCTCGGAGTCCCCTCGGCCATCTCAAGCTGTCGAGGGCTCTTCATCAGGAACCTTCTACTCGGAAACCGCAGCGGGACCACATAGCCCAGGAGCCTCTCCGCAACCGGATCCGAACCAGGCCAACATTCTCACACCGGTCAAGAATCCAGAGAAGAAGGTCCCCAAATTCAACGGCGATCTCGTCAAGTTCAGAGAATGGTGGAAGCTCTTTGACTACTACGTCGACTGCCGGCAGATGGATACCACAGAAAAGTGCCGTATCTTGAAGTGGTCCCTTCACGGCAAGGCTCTCGGATCGGTCTGCCACTTGGATATCGGCGACGAGAACTACGAGCTCATGAAGGATATTCTCCAGGACTCATTCGGTCGCTCCGACGCGGCAAAAACTCAGCTATCCCAGCGAGTTCACGCGCTCTGCTACGTGAAGGACATCGCCAAACCAAGCAAGTTCATTCATTTCGTTTCTCAGAAGGCTCAAACTATCCGTTCCTTGGTGGCCCACGGCGACACTTTCGATAAGATCTCATCGGCGTACTCCCCTATGATTTTATGTTGCATCTCGTATGACTTGCGGGTAGAATTCGTTACCGAGTGGGAAAAGAGAGCGAACGACGACACTCCTAAGCTAGAGGCTCTCCTTAAATTTTTGGAGGAGAAGAAGGCCAGATTCGAGTCCTCAGAGCGGCACGGCAGGTTTCTTAATATTAGCAAGGGCTCCGGCTCAAACTCCCACAGCTCTGACAACAGACCAGAATCCAAGGAAGGCAAGAGCCAGGGCAGGGACTACGGTCACAATCTTAGATCCCAATTCTCTTTCGCGGGAGCAACCAGTCAGGTAGATCACTCTTGCATTTTCTGCGGGAAAAATCACGAGAGCTCGAAGTGTACCACCAAAATGTCTCCGGAAGATAGAAGGAAGCGTTGCGCCGACCAGAACGCCTGCTTAAGATGCTTGCTTAGAGACCATAGAGCGAAAACATGCCGGGCCAAGGTAAAAAATTGCTCGAAATGCGCGGGACGTCACTCTGAATTAGTATGCACAGGCTCTCAGCTGGCTACGGCGGCTGGAGTCGAAGCTCAGATAGCAGCGGCAGGCTGTCAATCGCAATCCGCAACCCCGGTTGCGCTGCTCCAAACCGCGTACGTCTACGTAGTCAACGGTCCCAAGAGGGTTGTCTGTCGTGCGCTGCTGGACCCCGGCGCGATGCGCTCCCTGGTCTCCGACAGAATAGTCGAAGAGCTCGGTATCAAAGCATCGAGCACAGAGGCCATCAGCCTCCACGGTATCGCTGGAACGGTGACGGAGATCAAAAAGGTGGACACCTGCCACCTCAAACTTCAAAGTAGATTCTCGAAGAAAAGCACCACCATTAGCTGTTTAAGAATCCCCCGAGTAATCAAAGGAAACATTCCTCATGCCTCTTCCCTCAAGGGTTTCCACCCAATAGCCGACAGCAAAAAGGAAAATTTCCCGGAAGAGGTAGACCTCTTGATTGCTAACGATTGGCTTCACCTCGTTTACTCGGGTCAGGAGCGAGTCTCCTTTACGAGAATCGGTTCGCTCTTCGCGTGCCCGACCATCTTCGGCTGGGTCTGCTGCGGCAGCGACGCCGACGGCTCCAACCAGATCCGAAACTCGGTTTTCACGTCGTCTGCGGTCGTTCAGCACGTCGTAGCCGCATCGGGAATCCAAAAAGCGCCGGCGGTCCAGCGGGAGGAACGGCATGCCAATCTTGAGCTTTTATGGGATACGGACATTATCGGCATCGAGAGCCCCCTCCCACCGGACGCAGAGAGAACCGGAGAGGAGTTGATCAAATTCTTTAAGGATACAGTGAAGCGCACAGAGGATGGCCGCTATTCGGTTTCCCTCCCCTTTCGCGATAACGTCTCCACTTTGGGCGACAATCAAAAAATTTCGTTCTCAAGGCTCCTGGCCTTTCTGAAAAGCGCAAAGAAGGACCCCTCCCTCCTTAAGGCGGTCGATAAGGAGATCAGGAAATATATCGACTCGGGATTCGCGGAACAGGCTGACCCGCGAGAACCAGGCGAGCGCGCTCACTATCTACCAATTCTAGCGGTGGCGAAGAAATCCTTGTCAGAAGCGTCAGAACGAAAAATCAGAATCGTCAAAGACTGCGGCTGTCGTTCCAAAGAGGAAGCCGCGTTAAATGACGTGCTAGAAAAAGGGCCAAACCTGCTGCCCGACATTCTTTCCGTCCTCAACAACTTCCGGAAAAGTCCGATCGTAATCGTTGCGGACGTTCAACAAGCGCTCATGCAAACGCTGATTAACGAAGACCACAGAAAATTTCTTCGTTTTTTCTGGCCTCTAGGCATCTCGGAAGACCCAGAAGCCCCGATAAGGGAATACTGGGCGACAGTTCTCGATTTTGGTCTCTCATGTTCCCCCTTTTTGCACTGTCAGGTGCTTCGCCACCACCTAGATTGGAGCATCGAGAAGTTCCCAGGGAAAGCGGACATCCTCCGGGGAATCCGGGACACTTTCTTTATGGATGATTTCTGCGCTGGGGCTTCATCGATCAAAGAAGCGAAGGAAACGACAGGGTTAATTATTGACGTCTTCTCCAGCGGTCATTTTCCGCTCGATAAGTGGGCGGCAAACAATAAATTAGTTGCCGATTACATTTCACGAATCGTAGGCCCGGACCGTTCGGTATCTGCATCGAACACCCGCGGCAAGTTCATGGGAATCTCGTGGAATCAAGTATCAGATTTTCTCTTCATCGATGTCGACCCCGTTGTCGCTTTCCTGGAATCGGGTCCGATCACCAAACGGCAGCTACTCAAGGGTCTCAGCCAGGTATTCGACCCGCTCGGTCTCATTGCACCGATTGCCATCGCGCTAAAAATGATTCTTCAGACCATCTGGTCGAGGAAAATCGACTGGGACTCGACTCTCACAGACGATTTGTGAGAAAAGTTACGTCGAAGCGACAAGTAACCTGGAAAACCGTTACCCTCATACAGATACCTCGACATTTGTTCGAGTACGACCTGGGGAAGGTCACGCCGCGAACTTCATGTATTCGCAGACGCCTCGCTATCGGGCTACGGTTGTGTAGCATACATAAGGGAGATTCCCTTGATTCAGTCGAACACTCCGGCCTTCGTCATTTTCGTCATGGCCAAGGCCAGGGTTGCCCCCCTCAAGGGCCGATGGACCATCCCGAGATTGGAGCTTATCGCGGCTCTTTTGGCTGCACGTCTCTCAAACTCGATCAAAAAATCATTCGGCTCAAATATCGACGCCACCTTCCTCTACTCCGACAGCAGTTCGGTCCTTGGCTGGATAAGAGACGATCCCTCCCGGTGGAAGCAATTCGTCGCCAACCGTATTGAGGAGATTCAGTCCATCTCAGACCCTTTAGCGTGGAGTTACATCCGTACGCACGAGAACCCGGCCGACCTGCTCACTCGAGCTTCCCCTCTTGACACAACGGTCTCAAGGGATCTGTGGCTGAAAGGGCCTCCTTGGCTTCTAAAGCTGGAGAAACCCGTAGACCACCCACTGAATCCGATAGACGCGAAGGTGCTCAATGAAAAGAGAAATGACACGATCAATGCTGTGGCGTCTACATCGAATACCGATGTCACTGTGTTTGGAAAACAGTTCGGTTCATGGCGCCGGGCGGTTTGAGTTTTTGCTTACATGCTCCGCTTCGCCTCCAAAACTGGAGACAACAAACCCAAGAGCCTGTCGCTTGAGGCTCAAGAGTTTCAAAGAGCTGAAGACAAACTCATTATCTGCATCCAAAGATCGGCGTTCCCAGCTGAGTTTGACTCTGCTTGTAAGATTATCCCGAGATCCGGCCCGCTGTTCAAATTACGGCCCTTCACGTCATCCGACGGATT
>NW_003804484.1:0-2549 GCF_000255335.2 Galendromus occidentalis
CGCGTCGGCGAAATCCTCTTCCCTGGGTTCCACATCTTCTTGCTCATTTTCCTTATCTGGCTGCTCGCTAATCTGCGGAGGGGTTCTAGGGAGCCCCATGGTTCCTCCCCTGGCTCGGGTGGGCTGATGGCTCCGCCGCCGAGGCGGTCTGGTGGGATGTCAGGCGCCTTCAAAGGAGGTGTTGGGGAGGGGGAGGGTCGAGGGCTAGTGAGATCGAGACTCTGGGGCGAACTGGGGGTCGAGTTTGAAGCCTACCCCTTTCAGCTTTCCATCTCGATGTCGGTCCCTCGCAGATTCTGGTTTGAATTTTCCCGCTGCTATGACTTCGCCACCGCGCCGTCTGTCACCCGTCAGTCCCGTGAGCCGGCAAAAAATCGAACAGTTTGTGATGAAAAACACTGGAAGGCTCGTTTTCCTTCTGTCCCGGCTCTCGTAGTGAGTGTCTCCTCTGCAGATGTTGTTGTCCTGCGCTGGATGTCCGTTCGGGGTTCAGCCCGCTGTGTCGTTCAAGGGTTTGCCCAGTCGCCTTTTGGCCTAGGTCGTGAGGCAGAAATCTCTCAGGGCTGAGGGGGGCAGAGAAGGGGTTCGAATTCCTTCCTTGCCGGTCACCCGTTGCGCCGAGAGAGTACCTCTCCGTATGAGCACCCAACACCGGTTTCGTCTCTTCTTTCGCGATGAATCGACCTCTTTCCCGGAGCCCTTGATAAGAGCGTCCGTCTCCTGCTTCGACAACATCGAACTGATGTCGAGTATATGCAATGCAAGAATTCCATAGAATCCGATTGGCCGAAAGAAAGCAAGAAGTTCGCATATCACGCGTTCAAGAACGAACTAGTTCTACATCAAGACTTGATCCTCAGAAACCGACGTATCAGGATACCGGAAAAACTTCGCGAAATCCATCTCCAGAAACTTCATGAGGGACACCAGGGAATCGTCAAGACGCGCCGTAGAGCAGCGGAATGCGTATGGTGGTCGGGAATCAATCAAGATATCGAATTCCACTTCGTAGATTCCACCGTTCACCGAGAACAATCAGCGACTGTGATCCGGCAGGGCACTAGGCGGTCTTCGAAGAAATAACGGAGGCAGTTCGCTCGGAAGTAACCGTCACTTTGTTGTTTTCCGCGCGGCCAACTAGGTGCGTCTTCTCGCGCGTGCGACGAAAATCAATAAGTGAAATTGGACGTCCAAAGTCAGGTAAGTCGCTGCCCATTCGTTTCAGATATCAATCGAACTCCATCTAGGAGGGAAAAGGTTGAAAGAAAAGAGAATAGCACAGCCCTCACGGATAATAATCGTGCAACGTGCTGGACACGTGCGCCAAGAGCGCGGAACAAGGATTGTTCCATAACATTGTTAATTCCGTACGGCTTCGTCCGTGCGAGGCCCATCCTCCATCGGAAATGGGAGAGATTCCACGCAAAGAGCGTGATGCGGGCCGATATCACGTACGATAGGTACCTCAATGAAAAGCTAGCCCTAAACGGAGCCATGGCCCTAACCCGATGCGGAGTTATTGCGAGCATATATCGCCTTTTCGTTTATGACATACACCAGTGTCCTCAAAATCCCTTCCAACGCCCGAATTACGATCGAGTCACTTACTCCTGCGTGAGATCATGAGCACATATTCGGACGAGGAGCTTCAGTACGCAAATGAAGAAGAAGTGCCGGAAGATACCGTCGAGCATGATCCTCCGTCGGAATCCGCGAAAAAGGTTCCACACATCTTCGATGGATTACTGGAAGATGCGTCCGACCCGTCGATAAAGTATGTCAAACGGTTTCCCTCCCCGTACGTTCAGAAAATATGGAGAAAGATCACTTCCCTGATACTTCTCAGGCTTCCGCATTCTGACATTCCTCGCATTCCATTCCCAGTGCAGGGGTGGTCGCAGCACTAAAAAACGACTCTTCGACATGAAAAGCACACAGAAATTGTCTGACGATCTGGCTCAGGCTTATCCCGAATCAGAGGCATTGGACTTTCTCAGCCCTGAACCGCTTCATGATGTCGAAGCTCACTTGAAAGCGAGCAAACTGTTCCTCGAGCTCAAAGCCGACTCGTTCCTTGTTAAAATTGCCGAAACGCACGCTATCATGGCCAGGCCACTGACGGACGCGATGTCGTATATCGCGGAGGCCGATCCGCCACACGATCAGAAAATTCTAGCGGAACGCCTGTCTGATATTGCGAAAATGCTCATCCCAGTAGCAAAGCTAACTGAAACAGCGAGAGTTGAGCTCGCTTGTTATGCTTCCAAAGTCCCGACGTCAGCCGCAAAGACAGAAAGGGTCGTATCCCTCCTGGGACCATCTTTCGCGAAAAATGTGGAAAGACTCGGTAAGGACAAAAAAGTCCTTGACGGGGAAGAACCCTCAACGTCTTCCGCGCAACGATACCGGCCGTACTACAATCGTTTCGGACCCGACAGATCCGCACCAAAACGTTACAACTGGCTTACACCAAATCGCCCGCAGGATTGGTCACAACGCTCACCTCGACAGCAGTCCACTACGTACTCACCCTCCCCCCCCCGNTCACG
>NW_003804484.1:2655-3870 GCF_000255335.2 Galendromus occidentalis
ATCTCCGATAACACACCCCTCTCCCCTTCGACTTTCACATGCACGTTCACGCTTCTGGCTCCTCACAGTCGGCTATCGCTTCCGTCTGAGCTCCCGATCAGGTTCCGCGTCCCGAGAACTGGGGAGTCTCTCAAGTGGATAATGATTTTCGGTGACTAAAGTGGTGAGCCGATGCGCTCGACATAATTTGCAATTTTCCTGTTCGATCACGCTACCCACACATTGTATTGTATTTTCCGGCAGCTATTTCGAGTATTTGCCTCTAAACGTTTTCGTTCTACTCGAGCGTCTAAGGGGTTGCTCGGAACCTCTGCCTATTCCTGCTCCAGGGGATTCCATCATCGCCGAGTTCATATCGGTCGTTCTCCCTCCTTGCAACGGCTCGGCGGCACATCTTTCTGGATCGACGTGAATACTGATCTCCCCTGACGACCCTTCGGTCGATGGGATTTCCGGAAGGAGTTCCCTTGGATAGTCGACGTCTCCAATCCCAACCGACGGGATTTCGGCCCCCAGCGCTCGAGTCGATTCCGCGGCAACTGTTTCGACCTCAATTTCCCGATTGCCTGATACCGATGCTGGAGTGGACTCTTCGACGGACTCCTCGCTTGCTGTAATCGGGTGCTGGTGTCGATTCCATGACGACCTTCGGGTGTTTTGCTTCCATTGGTTGGAGTCCCTCGACTCTCGTTGTCAGGTCTCCTTCGAGTACCGTTTCATGCGCTTCGTTCGAGTCATCTGCATCGCGGTTCCACGGGTACGAACTTGGACTGCTCTTCCGACTCATCGGAGAACTGCCTCTGGAGCTTTCCCTCCCTGCATCTCCTTCCTCTGTGAACTCGGTCATCGGGATCGCGTTATCGTTCTTATCATCGAAAACTCGATACCATCTCATCTGGGAACAGTGGGCGGTACACGAATAATATTTCTCCCCCAATTGGAGTAGCCGGTACGTGTCATGTGGCAGGATTTCGACAATGGCCATTGGTCCCCTATACTTCGGCTGCAGCTTCGTTGGCAAACCGGTCAGGACCGGCAACCGACGCACGGCAACGATGTCACCAATCTCGAAACGAACGTGGTGAGGTCTCCGCTTTTGGTCATAATAATACGCGTATTTATCCTGGCTTTCTTCCAACCTCTTCCGTATCTCCGCTTGGAGCTCCTCCGCGGGTCGCCAGGCGACTTCTTGAACATTTTCCACCTCTTGTGAGT